>NC_137498.1:17620000-17640000 GCF_041902795.1 Electrophorus electricus
GAGGTCCCTAGTCACAGTATGAAGAATGCCACAAACCTAAAACGGAAAAATAAACACTTGAGCGATGAAAGCAAAACACACTCAGATATGAAGAACCAAATATTTCTTGAAGGATTTTCTGACTGAGCAGTTAATATGAGAGAAAGGTCTTTGGGCACCATGTTTGCACTCCAATTTCCCCAGAGCAGAGGCAAACGGCACACTAAGTGAACACTAAACCGCGAAACAGGTTTCTCTAGAGCTCAAAGATCCCCCCCCCCCCCACTCCTGTGAATGCTTAGAGCCCTGAAGGTGTAGTTGGAAGGGATGAGAAGCACTCCATGTGTGAATGAACACAATGTCCCCTCACAGAGTGGTGGAGCAGACCTCCCAGACTTCACCTTCACCATTTGTGCTGGTGGGCAGGCTTGGCACAGCTTGCTACAGCTGAGCACGGTAGGAGAGGAAGAGCCCCACAGAGACAGCTTTCCAACTACACCCACTAAGCCCCCGAAAAACCTCACCCTTTTAAAATGTCTTTCATACTGCTGTATTTCAACATCAGAACCTAAAAAGGAGCTGTAACATCCTAATTTGAAGATCACTTCATCGTGGCCCACACTGACCCAAAAGGGTTAGGGCAAATGGGGGTTACCTCTCAAGGTTCAGACTTGAGCATTTAAAATGCATGTTTGTCTTGTATGCAGTATTTCCATTCAGGTTTTTGCAAACCAACTCGTGACACATAGGCCTGTTTCATTTTTTTTTTTACAAACCACTGTCCTTAAAAACATGCTGATCAATCGACTCAAAATAAAGCCTGTCTAAGTATCTAAGATCAACCATCAGCCATTTAACCAGAGTTCCTTAGCATGTGAATGGTGGGAAAAAAAACTCAATCAGGTCTGTCCACTTTTGTGGGGACACCTGGTGCACCACGAGCTCAGGCTATGGTCAAGCAGTCGGAGCTGGAGCAGATTTCGGAATGGAGCAGGGCTGTGTTTGTTGTACCCTGTGATGCCACGTACAGCTGGTGTGAGTTAAGAGCCGTACACCTATAAACACTCTTCTGTGGAGAGGCGCTGCTGGCCCAAATTCATCCGGCAACTCAGAGAGAAAGCACTGACCCAGGGTCAGCCACTACGCCATCCATTTAATTGGGTTGATGTGCATGCGAAGGCTGCAAACTGAACCCAGATCAGGACTCTGTATCTCAGTCTGCTGTGCTTAGCCAGTCAGAAAATGCACACATGTTCACCAGAAGAACAAAGAGAAAGGAAGCTTGCGATTGGCTGCTGTGTTAGACATGCTCCAATCAACGCTCATGTTCCCTGAAATTACTAGTACAAAAATAGGAACTGTACAAGGCTTTGATAAATCAGGCCCATGTTGCAATGATTAGTGCTAATGAAGGGCTCAAGTGCTTATTGCTCTAATCCATCTGACTTCCTTAACATAAAATATACAGGTCCAGCTTCTTCAGAGGTAACGCAATGCAAGACAGCAGTCTTAACCAAGTATCTCTACAAAAGGAACCATATGACAGTACAGAGGGTTTGGTATGTTACTTTACCAACAGTTTTTTAAGAGACAGAAACAGTTCTGATAAAACATCAGGGAAGCCACCATAAATACTAATTACATTTAATGGAGATTAAGAGCCAATAAATCACAGCTCTAATTATTAGTTTCATTTTATTTCCCATAAAGGCAGGCAGTTCAGGGAAAGTTTTGATGTTAACTGTGGGTTACCACAATACGAGCCATCCCAGCTTGGGAAAAGTAACCTGGTTTTAACCTGGTCAGGCGCACAGTGTCATAAAATTCTACATGCATTTCCTCTTGTAATAAGTTTAAACATCAGCAAAAGCAAAGTAGTTGAATAAACAGCTGACTCAGCACTAGATGCAACTTTACGAAGGTCCGATCCTATACCGGGCTCAGGTTAAGAGCCTGGTGAGATAAGCCTAGGCCAGTTAATCAAACAAATGATGAATGCGTGAAGGCTAATAACGTTCTTGGGTTTTTGCCAAGGAATGAAGTTCACGAAAACACTTCTTCGGTAGTACGCTGCATGCTTACGCAACAGCGATTTTTGTGGTGATGTGCGACCAACTACTGTCTGAATCAATACAATCCAGTGGACTCCACTATAGCGCATTATACGCAGGCCAGGATACATGGGCGTAGGAGAATGCAGGGTACAAACGTTGAGCAAATCGCTTCCTTACCGTCGGACGCGGATGTAAATCTGAAAGCCTGCTAGAACCTCCTTTCCAGTTTTTTTATATGACAGCGTTCACATTCTCTAAACGCAGAAAGCCAGACAGCTATTTAAGCACATACTAACTATCTTGCTATAGTCGATTAAACTACATATGGCCCATGCTTTTCCAAAACAAGCACGTTCGTATGATGTGAAAAACCTGTCAAGTGTTGTGTGTTTACTTCCAGAAGTGTGTCGCAGAGGGGGAGGAGAGCCGTGACAAGCAACCAGCTCCCCGCGTAGGTGTCGCCCCATGGTAGATGGAGAAGTCAGTTTAACGGCGTTTACAGGCAACGTAATAAGTAGGCTAGTTCAGCTACATCAACCGAAAAACTGAAACATTGGAGTTGCCAACGAATTTAAGCAAAAGTAAACTTCCAGTCGCTTAGAGACCCTAACCGTGGCGAGTTGTGCTCGATGCTCTTCGACGAATATCTCGTCGTACTGTGTAATTAAAAAAATCATAAAACGATTTACAGCCTACTTTAACTGTTTCAGATATTCCCATATTATATATCAACTCGTCCGTTGCTTAAAAGTTAATCCACAATACGAAAGCAAACACAAGCAAACTCTTCTGGAAGTTGGAAAAATTACACCTGAACCGTCAGCTTGGAAGATTTTTTTTTTTTTTTTTTTTTTTCTCAGCTTACTTCAGCAAGGCGACGGTGGAGCGCTCACATAACATGTTTAAGTGCTATTTAAAAAACCCTTTTCAGCCAAACAAGTATCTCTTAAAACTCCACAATCACGTCTAGGCCCGGTCCGGAGCGTTCCCTTACCGTCTCCGCCGCCGTTGCCCGGGACACCTTCAACACCCGAGACGCCGCCGCCGCCGGAGCTTCACTGGGCCGGAGCGCTGACAGAGAAGCGAGGAGGAACTGGAGGAAGGGGAACCACTCGGACCCAGGCCTACTGCGCTAAGACGGTGCGGGGAGAAACGTCGCCTTTGCCCCCCCGCCCCGACTCGGGAATTCTTCTGACAGCTCGTATTCTTTTTTTTTTTTTTTTTTTTTTTTTTTTTCTTTTTTTTACACCTCGACTCGCCACTTATTTTCTCTTTCCCTTTCTCGCTTCCAACACATACGAATCAAAATACTGTCACACAATATGGCGGACGTACAAACGAGCGTCTATCGCGAGACTTTTTACCGCGAGGGGAATAAACGGACCGCGGAGGAACGCGCGAGAACGGAAACCTCAAACGTTCACGGCACGGACGCGCGGTCAACGCGAGACAGGTCCGCGCAGATTTGGTGCTGACTTGCCATACCGCCACGTTTCTTTTCGCCGTTTCACTGCTTGCGGTGGGGGAAAAAAAAGAGAGCTTTATTATTTATTTTCGATGTTATATCGTGAACAGCGAACTTCACGAGGACGGGAAGCAGTGAGTGCGTGCGTGCGTGGTGTTCTGCAGGCGCAGGAGTGAACATGACAGGCGGCGTGGAGTTTACCCGTCCAGTCTCACAGCTGTCGGAGAGGCTGATCCTGTCAGTCGTCCCACCGAACTTGAAGGACCTGTTGCGGAACGTTTTTGTTTTGGTTTTTTTTTTTTGGTTTTTTTTCTTTGATTCATTGATTAGGTCGTTTTTTGTTTTGGTTTTTTTTTCTTTCATATGATCTGCATCCAGGTTACACTGTCCGGAGAATACATGCATACACCTGAGAAAGCAAACGATCAAGCGCGAAAACAAACCCAACTTCACTCTGAAGACGCTGAAGATTAAAAAAAATGGAGTGAATTCATAATATAGGATTTTTGACCAACCTTTTAAAATGAGTTGCTTTGTTTTGGGTGGCTTGATAATGCTGCCATCCCACCGTGAAACTGGGGGAACAGTGCCGTGTGCATGCAGATATAATGGCTAGTGGCAGCCTTTGTAAAATGTAAATTTTTTTGTAAAAAAAAAACAAAAAAAAAAAACAGCATGGGTACTTGGTGTGTCTCAAACACTCACACACAGCATGACACTTAACACAGAGAGCGTGGATGGTCACTGAGTGTATCCCCAGCAACAAAAAAAAAAAAAAAAAGGAAGACAACCCCGAATATTTTTCCTTGTGTCGGTATGTTCACGTTACTGGGGATTAACACCATAACAAAACATACACATCCCATAAAAATGACTCAGCACAACTAAATTCCGTGAACATACATTCTAGCATATGTGAACAATACATGCACTCTTATTCTCACATATATGAACACATATACGTGCACTCTAGTACTTTGGAACTTGTGTGGGAGGCAGTAATTGCCTTTTACTCACACATACACACACACACACCCAGTCACATATTTGATGACTCATGCTCTGTCCTCCAAACAATGAAGGCTTTTGAAGCGCAGCTCAGCGTTCTTCCCTGCACAGGCTGTACCCCTCAAGAAGCCGCATTCACTAAAAACCCGCGTTCACCACGCAGCTCCTAGCGGACCCAATATACCACTCTGGGACTTCCTGCAAAGCCCAGTGCAGTGGACGCATTGGCTTTTGGCATTAGAGGTTCCATAATCAGATCAGAAATCAGCACTATTCCTGGCCATATGGTAGGGTGGGGTACTGTGTCCTAAAAAGGGCATATAACAGATAACACTGTTCCCATGGAAACCCGCAGCACTGCGCTGTTCAGTGCATGTTTTCTTGCTCCGAAACATCTAGAACGCTGAAAGCACTTGATAATTGACTGGTGAGGTGAATCAACTGGTCAAGCAGAGGAACAAGTGAACTCGCCAGGGGGCGTGGCCCATTGGGACCGGTCCCATATCATCTCATAAGATATTGGACACTGCAGGATGATGACGAGGGAGACAAGCAACAGAGCTAGAATCAGAGCTTCCTCCTTACCATCCTCTTCCTCTTACCTCACCTCTGCTCCAACAAATGTTACCCAAAAAAAAAGACTGGAAACTGTCAATTTCACTGTGTTATATGATCTGCTGAAGCAGATGGGTCTAAAGCCAGGTTTGGTAATTGCGGAAACAGTTCCACAGACACCAGATTTTGACCAGTGTTTACTAACAGAGAGAGCTGTGAGCACTCCCATTGTGCACTTTAGTAGTGGAGTGTAGAGGTGTAGCTGCTGGTTGGAAGACCTTTGGGTGCGTCATAAACACTCTAGTACTCCTGACTGGGGTTTTTATGGAGGCCCGTGGAATTTCAGTGTACTGTGGAATTACACGATGGGTGGGGTGAACGTCACTCTGCTTTCCGGACAGACTGAACTGACTAGCATTGAAGAACGTGTGAATGTGCTACTGATAGAATCAAGAAAACAACATGCTCACTTTGAAGGGTGGGGGGACTTCAGGCATTCGCCCCATGGAACATTCTGGTAGAGAAAGAGGAAGTCACCGTTCTTCTTCTGACATGCCTTGGTCAACCAGCGAAGGGCATGATAATCACATTATGAACAGAACCGGGCGCAATTAGACCAAGAAAAATAGACACCGTCTCGACAGTGCAGTGGTTGTTATTGGATTTGGAGCCCCTCTTCCTGACATCACATATATATTTCCGTTTGACAAGCTGTTAATAAACGAATGACCGAACAGTTTTACTCACCTAACCTAGCTCTGAAACAAGACTGACGCATGCTAAGATGACTCACAGGAACCTTAGCTCCAGGGTTCCGTGCACTTTCTGCGAATGTGTTTGTGTGTGTGGGTGTGTGTGTGTGCAGGGAACAGGAATTTGCTCCCCCTAATTCCTGTTAGTGATCAGACACATGAGACAGAACATTCCAGAAGGAGAGGAGAGGACTCTAACTCTGCTTTAGCAGCATGCTGTCTCGACATTTAGCTTGAACAGTGACACAGCAATGCTAATCCGGTCCATGAGGCATCAGTGAATATTGTCCAGTGAGGTGCTGTCTAACACTTGGTGTGAACAGATGACACCGCATATATTGTTGCTTTATCAGGTAGTATTGTGGCTGCTACCTTTAAGTAAATAATATATATTCAATATCCAAATAAATATCAATTCTGCTGAGTACACTGAATGTATTTCTGATACTTCACAAAATAGGCAATTCAATATTTCATTTAAAAAAGGTTTTAAAAGTTATTTATTTATTTAGGCATTTGGAGTCCTTGTCTATTGTAATCTGCATAGAATTCTGGATTTGACACACTGTTACAGTATATGATGCAAGTTATGGAGAAAACTATTAAAATCATTAAGTGCAACTTTTAACAATAGTCAAAATCAAATCTATGACCCAAGCACAAACGTGTTAACTGAAATGAAGCACAAATACAGTTTTAAATGCTAACCACAGCATCATTTAAACCGTTCGCCAAACCAGACGCAACACAAAGCGCATCTATGGAAAATAAATACACACGTTTAGTTAGAGCTGTTGATGTACTGACAGATTTCTGTTGATATTGTGCGTTCAGTTAAAGGCTTGTTCTGAAAACCCAGCATAAGCACCTCAGCGTTTGCTGTGTGTCTCAGCACTTGACTCAGCCCATGGACCAGGTCTCTCTTTGAGTCATATGGGTTTGACACAACTGTGGATGGAGGGAGGAACATCAATGACTCCAGTGGTGCAAAACCTTCACAAATTTGCCTTGATCATTTCTGAAATGGCTGATGACTGAATCGCTGCTTTTGTTCAGGTATATATAGAAAGTGACACAGGAGAGACTAAAAACAGATGCAAAATGTCATTTTAATTAAAAATTTTGATGTCAATCACAGGTCAGTATTACTTATCTATGTCAATTATAGGTTAGTCCTATGCTCACACACACACACACACACACACACACACACACACACACTGAGGAGTTGATTTCTAAAAAGGAACACCAGAGACTGTCAGTGTCACCGTGTGGCAGACATGGGTAGTTGCAACCAACTGTGCAGCTAGAAGCAGTGGAGAACAAACTGATCTGTTTTGTATTTGGTTTTATCATCAGCTTAATTTTTGACCAGTCCACCTGTACTGTGTGCCTGTACATCACTGAGTAAAGAGGTTCGACTACCAAATACTGTAAATGTACAAAATTGTGAAGCTGGCTGAGGAACAAGAGCCACTGTGGCTAATATTCTGCTAAAAGCCTCCTATAGCGTTTTTAATTCTAGCATCACATGGCCACTACATTGCAAATTTACTGTTTTACAAGCTCTAATACATGAATTAGAGATTATGACAAAATGAGTAGACTTGGATTTCTTACAAGGAAATTTAATCAGATGGCTAAGGCTTGAAAATGTGGTTAGGCAAAGCAGTGTTGGAACCCCTATGCCATCTTCAAATCCATTTACGAATACCCAAAGACAGCATGAAGCAAAGAGATTTTTATTACAACAGAGGATATAAAATAAATATACATGACTTTTTTTTATCATTTAACAGTCATTTTTACAGTAAAATAAAGAAAACGTAGCTACAAGCAGCCAGAGTGTACAAATGAATGTGTTTGTGTCCTGTGCTCTGCTATTGTCTTTGTTACTTCAGAACAAATCGCTCATATCGTAGGTGTCTGCTGGCATGTTAAGAGCATCAGGGTGTGTGTGTGCATGGTTACTTGCAAATATACACATGTAAATAAACTGTTACTGTACGTAAATAGACGCACACCAGAAAATATTGTATAAAAGGACAGAATTCATGACCCTCATTGTTAGAACCCCTAAAAAAAAAATCTGTATGATTTTTAATTTACTAAAATAATTGTGAACAAATTAAGGATGCAGTCATCAGAATGGGCATTGGTCAGGTTTTGTTAAAACAGAACATGTCACCATGCAATACATGTGAAACACAGCAATAACTCAGGATGCCCTCAGGCACACACTGGTCATGTATCATTGTCCCAGTGACCTAAATGAACCTCTAAGCAATCCATAAGGACTGGTCTTTAAGGGCTATTTATCCAATAAGAATTCAGGATTTGAAGAGAGGTATGGCACCTCTTTAGCCGCACCTCCAGGAAATAGAATCGTCACGACATAAAGGATATAGACTTATCAGCTGGTCTGTTTTGGTGCTTAGACACACGAGTCACATGTCCCAACACTTTCAAAGACTCCCTTTACAGGTGCCCTACAACTACTGAGCACAGACCTATATAAAGGCAGGCTACCACAGGTGCATCACATGGTTAATCAAGTGATCATGGATGCACGTAAAGGAAGCTGAGAAACAGGATACAGGCAACCTTTTAAGAGCCTGGACATTTGAATGGTTTATACTGTATGTAACATGCAACAAATGAAAAAAAAATCTGATTGGATGTGGTTCAGTTCAATGGGCCACAATCGCTTATAGGCATACACTATTCACAGGCTTTATATTTCTATACATTTACATAAGAACTCCTTAAAAGAGCTTTGACTAGCTGTCATATAACTGCTATTATGTTTAGTGTCTAAACAAGACGTAAAAAAAAAACCATTAAATACTTTTCATTTACCACTAAATATTTCCGCAATAACAGTGCATTAAAAGACAATTATCATAGCAATATGTTTCAATGAATTATTTTGAGATTTTATGTACAGTTCCTTAAAATTTATGAAGGTCTGACAAGAGGACATAATTTATATATATATATAAAAAACAGGGATAAATATTAATATGCCTTCAGGATTCTACTTCAGCAAAGGATTTCTAGAAGCTTTCTGCTCTGTGAAACCGAACATGCATGCAGCAGAAACTGAATTGGTACATCGGCTAAAAGAACAAAATGTCAAACAGTCCTAAGAAGACACAAGAGCCAGTTCAGACTCTAAAGAGGTGGAGACGTTGAATAAACAAACTCTCAACTCTCCGGGGGGGGGGGGGGGGGGGGGGGGGGGATGGGAATAAAGGCACTGTCCTCATAGCTTTATGAAACACTTCAGCTGAAGGAAAGAATTACCTGCTTATTACTAAACGCTTAGAAGCGATCGACGGCGGCCCCAGCAGGCCCACGTCACTTCAGAACGACAAAGCCCCATGCTGGTCTTCCAGCCAATGACATCCTGTAGCCTATGAGACCAGTGTCTTCTGGGAAATGGGAGCTCAGTGCATGATCACTGCGTCCACTACATCAGTGCCTATATACATCTCAGTATATAAAGGGAAGCAGATATGCCTAAAGAGACTCGCATTAGAGAGAAAACTAAAGAAGAAACCTATGTAAAAGGGTCTAAAAAACATTTATCTTGCTGTGTAAAATGGACCCCTTCGAAATCAGCTGCACAATACATTAAGGCCCGATGTTAATCTAAACATTAATCTATTCATGTAAATATATACACATGAAACAATAATAAATATGATTGTATAGAGTTAATATACATGCCTTTTTTTACAGTCTATCATCATGTTAGATAACAATACAGCATACTGTACAAAAAGCAAAAAAACAACAACGTCAGCAAAAAAAGTTGGATTCAATGATTCCAAGTCAGAACTGCTGTTTGGATTACAAAGCCCATTTTGTTTTAAAAACTGAGAAAACCTTTTTTGATCATAAGAAACGTGATCTTCATTGCTGTGACCAGACATGGAGGCATTTGCATGAGTGAAAGCTTTTCAGGTGTTTGGGTTTGTTTTTCTTTTCTTTCTTTTCTTTTTGCATAGGAAGAGTGTGAAGGTTCGCATCTCTCACAGCTACCCTTAGCTGTGGAGAGAATGACAGAAACACACCACACACTGATCACCTCGCTTAGATATTACAGAGAGAGACACCAAGGTCTATTCTACACACACCTCGTCTACATCTCACTGGGTTTCTGTTGGGTTTATGAACACACACGCACGCGTGCACACACACACGGTCACACACACACACGAGAAACTAATCAAGTTCAGAAAAGGGATTGGAGACTGCTGGTTTTCAGTTTGAAAAAAACTTTTTTGGCCTAAGGTCCAAAGATTAAATTGAAAAACAAAAGACCACATGTGAAGAACTGGTAGCTATGTTGGGCAGTACTGATTACCAAGTGCTGGGCAATACTTATTGCCTAACATTGGGCAGTACTGATTTCCTAGCACTGTGTAGTACTGATTAGTACTATTTCCTAGCATTGAGTAGTACTGATTAGTACTATTTCCTAGCACTGAGTAGTACTGATTTCCTAGTGTTGGGCATGAGCTGGTCCAGAGCTGGTCAGTAATCACCACTAAAGGAAAGTTGTACTCAAATGTGCTAACATTTCTACTGATACATGGCATGTGGTGAGAAACCAAGCTTATGCTCACTAGCCCTCTTTCATTACTGGGTTAGGTGTTCTTTTAAATATTATGTCTGTGATTTCAGACTGTACTGGGGTCAGCTTGGTTGAAGCGAACCACTTTTCTCAGGTCAGTGCAACTGGAATCAGCCTGAAACAGGATCAGTGCCTTTCTGCCATCTCAATGCACACTGCTCACCCTGGTGAATTTTCTTGAGCCTGCAGGCCAGCCTTAAAACAGGTCTCAGATCAGCTACACAAGCCAGCACATGCCATAAAGTACAGGCCCAACCACAATCACATTCCAGGTTATAGGCCCCTTTTACACCACACCCACATCAAATGACCTACAATGAAGCGTTCAGAAGGGCTGGCTGGTTTAAGTGCAACTATACATGCAGTTCTCCTACACGCCACTAGATGTCAGTGTTTACAATTGACACAGTGCAGTTTCAGGCTCTGTTCCTTCTTGATCTGAGACCAGGCTCACTTACCCTCTTGCTGAGGTCCAGATTTGGCTGAGAAAACAGAGACCGGTGTAGTGTTAAAGGGCCACCAGCTCACCTCTCCCAGCACAGGGGAAGAGGAGACGCCGTCACCGCCAGCGTCTCCGTGTTACGGCCTCTTTTGAAAAGCGTTTCCAACTCCGTCTGGCGTCTTCACTGGATTCAGAGCCATAGAAACTCTTATATTAACGAGAGTCCGCGCACTGAGCCATAAAAAATGAAATAAAACTAAAACAAATGTTGTTGTTTTTTCAATAGCAATAAAAATAATAATAACAGCCCATAAACCCAACTTTATAAAATATCAAACAGGGCTAAAGAGGTAACAGTCACTGGAGCAGTTTACCTGCTAGCTGCCCCAGGCAATGTAACAAACACACATGGACAGTTTCTCTCGTAGAGCTGCGTGTGCGCAGTTCACGGTTCTCTTCGATAAATGACCAAATGATCTTTTTTTTCCCCCTTTTGTTTTCTTCATTTTCAGACAAACTCCGCCGTCGCTGATCTTCGCTGTTCCTCACCGTCGATAAAAAGGCTCCTCTTGAGCAACCAAAGTCTGACTCATAAAAGTTAAAAGTAACCCCATCTGAGAAACAAATATTTACACAAGGAAAAAAGGCTTTGAGTCCGTCGTTGGGTCTTTTGTCAAAATGTGGCATAAAGGCGCTCTGCACACACTCAGAGGCAGCTGTGTCCCACTCCAGGAAGTCCCGCTAACGGTCCTTTCTCTCACTACGCAAGCTTTGTTCTTCCATCTCTACAATGTGCATGTCAGAGACAAGTGTGCAGTTTTACATGCACAAGACACCTCTCAGAGAGGGACAGAGAGAGAAAAAGACAGACAGAGAGAAATTGTTTTCCACAGAGAGACAGACAGTTGGACAGAGGAAAGGAAGGTTATTTGGTTCCTATGTGTAGGAGTCTCAATATTGCAGATTTGTGGCTGGTAGGTGTCCGAGATGTGGTGGATCTGCAGATGTCGCAGTGGTTAGCCTGTTCCGTGCCACACCCAAGACTTCACGAATGGATTAAGGGTGGAGGATGATGGTGTCAGTGCTACTGGTAGATATCCACATCTGCCAGTCTTGGTCTTTACGGAGGTAAATGGGGGGCGTAGGTGCTAAAATGCTGAGACTATGGATTAGCGCTTGTAAAGCTCTGCTGAGGCAGTGCTGGAGCAGGTAGGCTAGTTAAGATTACCAGATTTCTTTAACAAGATGCTAGTGAAGTAGTGATGGGTGGCAACCAATAGCTGCAAACATCTGGATGCCTTAAAGGATTTACCCATGCTGCCCATGATCAGTCCAGAGTGAGCCGGTGTAGTGTGATCGGCTGGGACATGAGCGCGGACGCCTTTCCGAACTTTTTAGGAAATCCTGGAGGAAAAGCCACTACCGACCCTACAAAGATGCCTTGGTGAGCAGAACTGGGTGAGCTGCAGCTTCCACCCAGGGGCAGGGTAAGAGGCAGGGCCAAGGGGGCAAGACAGGGTACATCCACTGACAGTGCTGGTCCTGGTGATGTCTGCAGAATTTAGTGTAAAGTGGAATTGTTAAGAAGAGACCTGTGTGTATGCGCTTCATGTGTAAAGTGAAGTGAGAGGGTGTGTGTGTGTGTGGGTCTGCCTCAGTAGCGGTGAGACTGATGAGAGTACTGTGAGCCTTGCTGAGACGAAGAGGAATATCCCATAGTGCTTTGCGACTGTGTGGTGCCCTGGACATTGCTTTGGTAACCAAGGCGTGAGCTGGAGTGCTGAAATAAACAAATGGGACAAGAAAAGAGAAGAGGGGGTGGGGCAGGGGTAGGGATCATCAGTCGGACAGAAGGGTAACAACATTTAGTAACAGCATTTAGTATTAACCCTTTACATTACACCCATGGGAATCCTGGCACTGGAGAGTTAAGTAATTAAGTTACAATACTATCAGCATACATTTAAATTGTTTGGTAAATGTCCTTAAAGACAAGATGTCTGAGGATCCCTGTACTGGTAAATTGTAAAGAGACAAAATGTTACTAAACATGTTAACTGATCTTAACATATTAAGTGGTACCTGATGTTATTTCATTCCATGTGTTCATTTCATGTGGTCTTTAGGTGCTGGTTAAAGCTACATAAAGCACACCTCTTCTGTCTCAGCTGCACTGAAAGTTCTTTTTCCCACAGTTTACTTCCCACTGTGTCCAATTCTGGTGAATGTAGCCTACAAAAGTTCTTTAATTAGCCCTTAAACATGCACATAAATTAGTGTGTGCTTGATGTAAGCGATAATGCGTAAATGCAAATAAACAAGTGTTACGCCTCTGCTTGTTTCTGTTGGACACTGAGTTGAGTTTAAGTTTAGGCGTAATATTACTTAGCTACAGTAACGGACAAGTCAGTGAACGTAGCTCAGGATGATAAGACTGTGTGCGTGTGTGTGTGTGTGGGGGGGGGGGTGGTTTAAAGCCAGGTGGTGGCACTCTTGTCTTGATGAAGGAAGGACTGCAATGCAGAAATTTGAAAAGGTGGCCTGCGTTGTTAGTAGATGATCGTGAGTGTGGGTTTAAGGGAAAAAAAGCATCAAAGCTATTTTTCATGGGGATTTGTGGAGAGAGAGCAAAAGAGGGAGAGAGAGAGAGAGAAAGAGATGAATTATGACTTATGGGACATTGCACAATGGATGAAATATAGCAGACTAAAAGCAGCTGGGTATTATATGTATCTAAAAATTTGTGATGTTGATGACAGTTGATGCTGTATTTTTTTTTTTTTTTAACTTGGCTTATGATTTGCTGCATGCAGCGTCATACTGGCTAAATATGAACATACACACATACAGGCATGCACATGCATACGTGTCCACAAATGCACACATGCATGCAAAAACGCACACATACAAGCACACACACACACACACACACACACACACACACACACACACACACATACACACAGGCATTTGTCTCAGGACATCCATGTTTCATGAGTGAAAGAAACTCCAGCACTTCAGATATATAATGTTTGGAGTGACAAAAGGGCACACTAACTCACTTTTCAGTGTGTGGACGTCTGCATGGTTTGCCACCAACAATGTCTGACAGGACTGCCCCTTTGTTATTATGGAATGTCAACAAACTGGAAAAGTTGGCTAATTTTCTTTTTGCACAGACAAATATGCAGTCTACAGTTTGAGAAGAAAGAGGAAAACAGACTGGGTCAGGAAATGTTCCTGCAGTGCATAGCTTTTGTAGAATCTAGAAAGGTTTATATAAACATATCAACGTATAATGAGGGTTTTAATTACAATGGTGCTACAAAGCCATACTTTGTGCTTTGAACTGTGCAGCTGAGTGGGACTGATTTGGGGGTAGAACATTCTGTATGTGAAGTGTTCTTTAAGAAAGGGGTGTGTGTAATTGCTAAGTTGTCAGAATAATCTGTTGTTAAGTCCCCTTGACCCTAATTATTTTTCCATTCATTCTCTCTCTGCACCTTTACTTAATTTAATGAATTCTTACACACACACACACCCACCCACCCACCCACACACACACACACACACACACACACCCACACACACACAGTCCTACAGGCGCTCACACATGCACATACTCTCTCTAATATACTTTTAAAAGTGTAGATAAAGCAGGGCTGGAGTAGATCACTCACACATTGTCAAAGTTTATCTGTCAAGGTACACACACACACACACACACGTGCGTGCGCACACACACACACACACACACACACACACACACACACACGCACACACGCGCACACGAGCACACACATACACACATCCAAGGAATGCTCATCATCCCAGCAGTACAAGCATGTAGCTCTGCCAACAGCTCTGGGGCATGTGGTCAGTCATTTAGTTACTAATTTATTCATGTAACAAAGGATTACATGAATAACAGAGGTTACTCTAACCCTGTGACCCACTATGGACCATGGGAGGCTATTCCATTCCACTGCTGTTGTTATTGTAATTATTATTACTTACATTTATATACATTACATACATACATACACAGAGCACCGACCCTTAACTGGACATTCACACACAGAGCACCAACCATCACTGGACACCAAAGACACCAACACCATGGAGCATATGACCGGGGGGATGCAATCTTTCGAAACATTTGAAACTGTTTGTGTCTATGCTAAGTGCTTTCAATGTATATTATTATAATATTCAAATATAATATTTAATTGTAAAATATAATATTATTTACCCATTCTCCTATACACCTCTACACCTACATCCGCATACATATTTACAGGTTGTGCTGGATAAGGAACATTCCCTCCATCTCCACAGAGACATGCCAGTAACATGGAGAGCAAAGAGGAAAAGTGATGTGTGTGTGTGTGTGTGTGTGTGTGTGTCAGAGACACACAGTCTCCCTCACCTGGTAGTCAGACTGAAGGACGTTGGTTCCTGAGGTGACCCCTGAAGGGCCAATGCGGGCCTTCTTGTTGGGGGGCCCCTGGTCCTGGCCGTGCTGGATAGAGGGACCCGTGTTTGCCCCAGCAGCCCCAGACGTGCCGTTGGTCTGGGCAGAGCTCTGCTGAGACTGGGTCTGCTGCGTCTGCGTCTGCGTCTGGGCCTGCGTCTGCTGGTGTTGTTGTGTCTGATTCTACATGTACGCACACACAGATACACACACATTAGTGCACAAGGGTAAACCTGCATACACAAACACACACACACACACAGAAGAGGCACCGAGTATCTACTGACTAGATAACTCTCTGTTACAAATGAATACGTCAAATTGAGGAGGCCATAAAGGAGTCATCCATCCCTCCACTGGTTCAGGACAGTGAATAGGTCTTGCCTAAATGACACAGCATTTGTCATTTGTTTAAAAAGCTTCTGCTCATTCACACACATACAAACACAACCACACCCACACACCCACACACCACACACATAAGAAAATCAGAAAGCTATCAAGAGCTCTTTAAAGGTTATAATTACATTCATACACTACTTTTCTCATCAGATAAAATATACATTTTACCCATAGTGTGTGTGAGTGTGTCCGCAGGCGCGCGTGTGTGCAGATGAAGTGTGATGGAGGGAAGGGTATATGTGTGGAGATCACGTTTTGAAATCCTGCCTCTTAAGTGCGAATACAAATGGTAAATTTATCAGAAGTAGAGACATCTACCACATCACTCATCCCATGTGAATTCCACACAAATGTACACACAGACACACAAATGGGTGAGTATGATTTTTGAAGTTTGCATTGTTTGTGGTTTCTTCTGCGTGTGTGTTTATAGTTTGTATGTGTGGAGCGTGTGTGTGTGTGTGTGTGTATGTGGATGTGCAAATATGTGTGCTTACTTTGTGTATTTGTATGTGTGAACATGTTTGTTTCGTGTGTGTGTGAGACCCTGAGCTTCACCTTCTCTGTCTTCTCCTCAGGTTCGTCCTCATTCAGGAACTCACGCTTGGGATACGGGATCTGGCATCCAGCAAAAACACTGATTCACGCACACGCACACACACGCACACACACACCAGTACAGATGCATGAGTACACCTTCCACGGTGTGAGTGAATCAGCTACAGTTCGGCCCACTATTGGATAGTCAGCCTGCACCAATCATATGGAAAACAGAACCACCCACACGTCTGTCAGGACAGTTCATTCAGCCAGGTATTAATGTGAGCAGAAAATAAATTCCACTAAATAATGGTAATGTTGAGGCCCAGTCAGGGATGTCAAATGGCCTTTCAGTTTTCAATAAATCCAGTCTTATTTGACCTACTTCTTGTCTGTGCTGGCATTTGCTCTAACACTGCAGCAGCAGAAATCATTAGAGTCTACATACTGAGAGTGAGTGAGTGTGTGTCTATGGCGACATGGTTCAGTAAGCCTTACTCAGATGTGGGTAAAGGGTCCTCCAGGAAATAGGGGTCTTGCAGCGCCTGTTCAGAAGTGATTCTTTTGGTGGGATCCATGGTAAGAAGCTTCTGGAGCTAGATCAAAGCCAACACCAAACCAGAGCTCGTTAATGTGAGTCAAGTGTGCACTTCGGCGCAGTACACTACCTTGAGCACACGTCCCTGAGAATACACTGAACTGCTTCACATTGTCTGCACGCTAAACAAGGCTGGCATGGTGCCAGATAAGCTGATCCTACGCATAGCTTGTTTTAAGCAGGTTTACATGGGCAAAGAACCATGCACTCACCAACAGAAAGACTTTGCTGTCTGGCTTTACTTTATGCTTTTCCATGTACTTGATGAGACTGCTGTTAGCATACCTGAAGGCACAAATTGAGATGGTGGTTTAATATCTGTACAGTAGTATCCAACATCAACCCGATCCCAGGCTCATGCATAAATGACAAAAAGCTTGCAAATTTCAAACAACATATCCTAATAATCAGTGTCTGTATCTGTAAACCCCCAACCAGTCTCAGGACAAGCAAATATATGTAAAATTATGTAAGTGAATGAATCAGTAAATTGATGTACTTTGTGCACAGTAAAGCACACTGTCGTCTACGAAGACGGACTCTGTCTGTTAAAAAGGCGAAGAAAAAAATCCTTTGGTGTATGGAAAATTCCACTCACGTTGTTCTCCTGAAGTCTTTTTGTAGGGTCGGATATTCCGGCATTTTCCGGATGTCTTCCCAGTCTTTGTCTGATGCAAACACACATACATGCACACACACATACACAAACTTTAGACCACAGGATATGATGACTTGAACACACAACACTGCATGGCTATGTTTCACATGTCCATTGTGTCAGAGGCTGAAATCAGCCTTTCATCAGACTGCAACATTTGCTACATCTGAAATGGTGTAAATATCTTTCGATATGTTGTGGTCTGACATGAGTTTGTGGCAGTGGACAAACAGTCAGGTTCATGCAGTCCATGCTGAAATAGCATAACTGAAAGAACAAAGGCTTTATTTCTGCTTAACAGCTATCCACATCCTCACCAACCAGTGCTTCTATAAATAAAGATCTGTCCTCTCCACAAACCTCCGTGCCACAGCAATAAACCATGCGAATGCTTGTTTGACATGAAACTCAGATGTGCACAGGATCCAGATGTGAGCAGAGACCAGCTGAACTGACAGCACTGAAACCCACAGTGTGAATCCGCGGAGCGCACAGGGTAATACGCGGCATTTACCACAGGGACAGCACCTTAGAGGGTATGAAGATGAACACAACTCCCAGTATGTCTACTGGAAAACCAAACTAAGGGGGTGGGTGGGCAGGCATGCATACATGCATGCATTTACTGATACATGCATGCATGCACACATTCTTTGATGCCTGTATGCATGCATGCGTGCATGCATTCAATCAGTCATTCATTCATTTATTCATTCATTCATTCCAGCAACAATAACTGACAACTACTTTCATCATCTCTTTGAAAATAATTAGCCAATTATTTTATGTATTTCTAGAGCAGGTTCACAGACCCAGATTAAGCTTGGCTCAAAAGAATTCTTAATGGTGATTTACTTTTGGAACAGTAATTTAGCCCAAGACTAGGATTATCTTCCAGGAATCACGCTCTAAATCCTATGCAAAGGTCACTGCTCTTTGTGACCTGTGAAGCATGTTGAGGGGCATTTAAAAGAAACCATCAAAAAGTTGTTGTTGGCGTCATTAGATCAGGGAGTGGTGCCAGGTGTGGGCGAGGAGGCGTGGCAGGTTGAGGCAGGGCAGGGCGGGGCAGAGAGGGGCAAACCTGCAGGAAAGCCCATGACGCTGAAAATGCGGTCCAGCTGGTCGTGGTGGAAGGGGTTGCTGGTTTTGATGTCCTCCTGACGGCAGTGAAATATCGGCTCGGACGTCAGCAGCTCGGCGAAGATGCAGCCTATCGCCCAGATGTCTGCATGAAGGCAAGCACAAGATGACCGCGGTGGTAAGCAACAGCTAAGAAAACAAAAGCATAAAAAGGTCACATAGACGCATCAGGCCTCTTCTGTGAAAACAAGAAAACCATTCCACGTCGTACGGGTAGGAAACACCACATTAAGACAAAAGATCAAATGCTCCCATATGGGCCCGGGCCACTGAAATCATACGCCAGAAAATCCGGCCAATAAACAATGGTGAACTCATCTGAGCAGAGGTCATCACTGGAAAGCAAATACACCAGCTGCTCGGACTACTCACACCCTGCCCTAACCACGTCACGACGCCACGCTCTACAATCACGGAACAACGCTGTTAACAGCTCCCGACTTTTCAAGGACATAGGCGTGACTGTGAGGAATTTTAAAAAATTAAATGCTACAAGAGTTTCCAAGTCACATGGAGTGAGGGAGCAAAGCCGGTCTAAAATGTTGATATTCACATACAGATATAGTGGAGGACAGAGTGTTGCCATAAAACTCAAGGGCAATTTTAGCCCCACAATATAAATTTATTTATTCTTTATGATATGCTTCTGGAAGGTCAG
The DNA here is from genome assembly GCF_041902795.1 of Electrophorus electricus. Taxonomy (NCBI): domain Eukaryota; kingdom Metazoa; phylum Chordata; class Actinopteri; order Gymnotiformes; family Gymnotidae; genus Electrophorus; species Electrophorus electricus. The sequence continues at coordinate 17,639,371 of NC_137498.1, forward strand.
TGGACATAACAAGGTCAGCTGAATAATGTTACATAAAGCAACTTATCCCTGTTTGTTTTCCATGCATTCACATAAACGGGAATATCAAATATCTAGCATGCTGAGTATATGACCCACTGAAATATATGTCTTTGTTTGCATCATCCTTTTAGTGGCAATAGCACATCCCACCTCCCACCTCAGCAGGGTTGGGGGGGTGGGGTGCGGATGGTATTCCTTTCCACTTACGTAACAGAATATCTACAATAAATGGAGCACAGCTATTCCCACATTGGAGTGGTGTGCATGGGAAATGAGGTCATACCACAGATATATGAGGCTGCTTGGATGTCGGACACTCGGGTATTAGGAATTCACACACTGACACACAGCAGAAATGGGGGGATGCATAAAGTCACTACTTACTATCAGTTACACACATGCACACACACACACACACACACCTCACCGAAACAAGCACATGAGTGCCCACGCATGCACTCTTGTACACGCACATGGACACACACACACACACACACACACAATCACACATGCTAGCATTAGCAAAATGGTGATACAAGTGTTAAGTAAATATGCAGGTTTGCAAAAGCAAACATCTAGAGAATAAAGTCCAGCACCTGTATGGCAGCA
>NC_137498.1:17650000-17652500 GCF_041902795.1 Electrophorus electricus
TTACACAGTCACGGACATCCCACTGTCCATCCCACAACAGACGGACACCGAATGATTGGTCTACTAATCATTAGCCACGCCCACGCTGCTCTCCCTCACCCAGCCTGCCCCGCCTCTTTGCCCTGTTACAGCACTCGCCATCCTCGTGGGTTTAGGAAGACACCAGGCCACGTGTGGATGTGGGTGTGTGTGGAATTAGAAATGATACACCCAAAAATCTGAGCTGCAACACAAATCACACAGTAGTGGTGCGTCCGTCTACACGTCAAATCGTTATTAACGTAAATGTCAAACAATATAATTGTTGCAACATACTTCAAAACACACACACACACAGTTTCTAGAGAAACAAAGTAAAAGTGCTTCTAAAATTCTGTATTTTGCTTGCCCAGCTAAAGGAGGACCTGTTTCTCTTGTGATGAAAGGACTATGTACTATGCCGCAATTTTTTTATAGACACACAAACACAATTATAAAATCTACTATCACTGACAACATGGTAGTGAAGCAGCTTAATATCTATTTATTCCAAGAAATTTTATCATAGTTTATTGCTCTTGTTCTGTTTTGCAGCAAATTATGTCCATCCCATACTTGCTCATCCCTGCCACAGTACTGCAGTAGAAAATGCTTAAGTAACATTATACTGAACACACACACACACACACACACACACACACGCACACACACACACACGCACGCGCGCACTAATCAATGGTGGTGCTTCTCCAACTGAGTGAAGCTGTGCAGTGTGAAACTGATCGCTCTACATTATTCAGCACTACTGAGGTTACATCACCAACACTAACCTCAGGTCAGCTTATACACCAACCCAAACCTACCAGGCTCTGTGACAGCCCACCATAAACTGACTGACCTCAGGTCTGTTTGTAATCTACCTCTGTGTATTATACCCTTCAAGCCCAGGACTTGAAAGTGTAGCCTTGCATATGTGGACGTTTTCCCAAGTGGTAATGTTAGGACTTCTACTGACGGAGACTGAATGCCAGTCAATAGGTCACTCCTAAACTAACAGTGCGGACCAAGACAATGTGCTGCTGTGAGCGCACATGCGTGCGCGTGCACTCACACGCGCACACACACTCACGTGCAAATGCGAACGCACAGGCACACACTCACGCACAACCGAAATGGTCTTTGTAACACCACGTCACGGCTTACTGACGTAAGCAACGTGACGCATTTAAGTCCCCCGGGAAATTCAACTATCCAAGCAAGGGACTGTGGAGGAGAGGTTGATGTTCTGTTTTATTTTATTTTTTCGGAAGCTGGGAAAAATATTCCATATGGAGCATCTTCAAATAAGGCTGGTGTCTTGCCAATATTTATGTAATCCCGGCGCATTGATAAGAAAGCCTGCATTTTATGCGTGAAAATTAATGTTACAAAAATGTCATTGCAAATGTATATGTAAGCATACTGAGCAGATGTCGCTTGACAATTCTCTCTACTCCTTCATTTTTCCAAACGTGATGAATCGTAGGTGACTGAAGGTCATAAAAAAATGCACCAGCTGAGTGCAGCTGAGAACTCTCACAAACGAAAGGTGCATTTCTCAGCTGCATTCAAAGGATCCTACACTGCACGATGACGGAAAGTGAGAGGATGCTCTTATGAGAAACCCAAGTTTGCATAACACTAGGTGCAAAATAACAATTACCATACAAAACATTCACATTTCCGGCATTTAGCTGACGCTGTTTTCCAAAGCGATTTACGATCATGACTGAGTACAGGTAATTTGGGAGTGGTGGGGCTTGAACCGGCAACCTTCCAATTAAACGTTCGGTACCTTAACCACTGAGCTGCTGCTGCAGAACAACTGAACTAAGAAGAAATGAAACAAGTCTACATAATAACGCAGACGAAGAAATACCATAACATTACACAAGCCTATTGTGAACAATAAGTTCTTCCCCGCCAGTAGCCTCCGTTAGACCAAAAGTGGCTTTGGTGTATGTTTTTGTCTTTTGTTGCACATGGTGTTTGTTTTGATTTGGCACCACACCTCCGTCAGGTGGTGTGTGTCGTGCCTCACTCGACACACCACCTGGGGGAATTGTTATGTTAATACATTGCACCTTTTACAAACCTGTTTTTTTTTCCCCCTTAACCACCGTCACTCATTGTATGCTCCGCTGGCTTTTTTTCCCTTTGGTTCTCGGTATTGCACTTTCATGGTCCGTTTCATTTTTGGTTCGTTTCATTAAACTCTTAAGTTGGAGACTGAAGCGTATGCTTCCTCCTTCCCCCAAAAAACACCTTCTGTACCCGTGACATGTATGCGGCCACGACAAACGCGTGCAGCACCTTCCTCGACAGGGCAGTTCAGCTGGAGCCCTTTTCACTGCCTTGGAAACGTGAGGACCATGAGGGTCACGATTGGAGGGTGATGGTCATAAATCAGCAGGAGCCTCTGCACCCACGGTCCGATGTTCCCTTCTGTCGCACAGGCCTTCCTGTGCCGCCCGCGCATCTC